>NC_134488.1:50186549-50194049 GCF_040206685.1 Ascaphus truei | reverse complement strand
CACTGAAGGAAACAGGCAGCACTCGCACTCACTGGGGGAAACAGGCAGCACTCACACAGACTGAGGAAAACAGGCAGCACTCGCACTCACTGAGGGAAACAGGCAGCACTCGCACTCACTGGGGGAAACAGGCAGCACTCACACACACTGAGGAAAACAGGCTGCACTCGCACCCACTGAGAGAACCAGGGAGCACTCACACTCAGAGGGAAAAAGGGAGCACTCACACAAACTGAGGGAAACAGGGATCACTCACACTCACTGAGAGAAACAGACAGCACTCACTGAGGGGAAACAGACAGCACTCACACTAACTGAGGGAAACATGCAGCACTCATACTCACAGAGTAGAAACAGGCCACACTCACACCGGGAAACAGGCAGCGCTCACACTCACTGAGGGAAACAGGGAGCACTCACAGAAACAGCATTCACACTCACTGAGGAAAACGGGCAGCGCTCACACTCACTGAGGGAAACGGAGCTCTCACACTCACTGAGGGAAACTGGCAGCACACACTAACTTAGGGAAATAGGCAGCACTCACTGAGAGAAGAAACAGGCAACACTCACTGAGGGAAACGGAGCACTCACTGAGGAAAACAGGCAGCACTCACACTCACTGAGGGAAACAGGCAGCACTCACACACTGAGGGAAACAGGTAGCACTCACTGAGGGAAACAGACAGCACTCACACTCACTGAGGGAAACAGGCAGCACTCACTGAGGGAAACAGACAGCACTCACTCACTGAGGGAAACAGGCAGCACTCACTCTCACTGAGGGAAACAGGCAGCACTTGCACTCACAGACATACACACAGGCAGCACTCGTACTCTGAGGGAAACACAGGCAGCACTCACTCACTGAGGGAAACACGCAGCACTCGCACTCACTGAGAGAAACACAGAGGCAGCACTTGCACTCACTGAGGGAAACAGATGCAGCACTCGCACTCACTGAGAGAAACACAGAGGCAGCACTTGCACTCACTGAGGGAAACAGATGCAGTACTCACACTCACTGAGGGAAACAGATGCAGTACTCACGCTTGCTGACAGAAACAGGCTGCACTCACTGAGGGTAACTCACTTGTGTACATAGACAGGCCACAGTCACTACTCCATCAGGCTATCCTGCTTTGCAAACATGGTGATTGGTGTGTTGAAGTACTTTCATTGTAAGGCATGCCAGTATGCACGGAGACCATGCTATAGACTTGCTGCTGTGGGGTTTTCCTGGTTGGTGTAGAACGGACTCCCGGGTTGGCGTACAATGGAAGCCAGAATTGGCGTAGAAGGGTAGCCCGGGATGGCGTAAAACGGAAGCCCGGGTGGGTGTAGAATGGATACTTGGGTTGGCGTTGAACGGAATCCCGGGTTGGTATAGAACGGAATCCCGGGTTGGTATAGAACGGAATCCCGGGTTGGTATAGAACGGAATCCCGGGTTGGTATAGAACGGAATCCCGGGTTGGTATAGAACGGAATCCCGGGTTGGTATAGAACGGAATCCCGGGTTGGTATAGAACGGAATCCCGGGTTGGTATAGAACGGAATCCCGGGTTGGTATAGAACGGAAACCCGGGTTGGTATAGAACGGAATCCCGGGTTGGTATAGAACGGAATCCCGGGTTGGTATAGAACGGAATCCCGGGTTGGTATAGAACGGAATCCCGGGTTGGTATAGAACGGTATCCCGGGTTGGTATAGAACGGAATCCCGGGTTGGTATAGAACGGAATCCCGGGTTGGTATAGAACGGAATCCCGGGTTGGTATAGAACGGAATCCTGGGTTGGTATAGAACGGAATCCCGGGTTGGTATAGAACGGAATCCCGGGTTGGTATAGAACGGAATCCTGGGTTGGTATAGAACGGAATCCCGGGTTGGTATAGAACGGAATCCCGGGTTGGTATAGAACGGAATCCCGGGTTGGTATAAAAATGGAAGCTTAGGTTTGAACAAACTTATCTCTTCAAAATCCTGAGTCAATTGCCATCTACCCTATATTGCCTATAATGAGTTGTATTTATCGCTACTGGCACATTTTTCTATGAGCTATTGTAAATGACAACTCAATAACTAAACTAGGAGATGGACAAACACTACAGTGCCAAGCTCCTGAAAAAGTGAGGGAGGAATGTCGTCGCTAGATCTGCGTGACACCGTGCTTCACACGCATGAAGGATAAAGGCAGAGTGGAATGAATGTCGTCACTGGATCTACGTGACACCACGTGTCACACGTGAAGGATAAGACTAGAGAGGAATGCCTTCGCTAGATCTGCGTGACACAACGCTTCACACATGTGAAGGACAAAACCAGAGAGGAATGTCGTCGCTAGATCTGCGTGACACCACGCGTCACACGCATGAAGGATAAAACCAGAGAGGAATGTCGTCACTAGGGCTGTGTGGCAGCACGCGTCACACGCGTGAAGGATAAAAGCAGAGGAATGTCATCTCTAGACCTGCGTGGCAGCACGCGTCACACGCGTGAAGGATAAAACCAGAGAGGAATGTCGTCACTAGGGCTGTGTGGCAGCACGCGTCACACGCGTGAAGGATAAAAGCAGAGGAATGTCATCTCTAGACCTGCGTGGCAGCACGCGTCACACGCGTGAAGGATACAAGTAAAAGGCTTAAAAAAGGATAACGATGTTTTGCAATCACACTATAAAAAAAAAACATTGGTATTCGCAAAATGGGCTTATAAAAATCTAGTCCGTTGCGACATATCCTATATTGCTTACAATTAATTACTTTCATCTATTGTGTTACATAACGCTATTGACACAATTTGCCATAAAGTATTATAAATAGCAACAACGTATTTAAACAAAAGGATGGGAAAACTGCATAACTAAACCACTAACAGAGTAAGAAATACTCTCGGTCTCTCAACGATGGTCTGTGGGACACGCTGTTTAACAGTGAAGATAATAAAAAGCCCCTTCTCCTGCGGTTATAGCTGCGGAAAGGAGGAGCTATCATAGAATATCTATCACCTGCAGATCACAAATCAAAACAGCATAAGAACACAGATGGGAGGACTATGTATATAAATCCAATTGCGATTGTCTACAAATGGTGTATGTCTTACGAGAAAATCTCAAACAGACCGTCCAATAATGGCAATGGGAAAGGTAGCTGCAAAGCCTAATCACAAGAAAATGTCCAATAACCACATGTCCATAGCAGCGTAAGCGCTTTGGTACCCGCATGCGGTTTCAATGCTAAAGTCCAATCATCATGATAATGTACAAGGGGTGAAGTTCACATCAAAAGCAATCGAATGTGTGGTACATAGCCACATAAAACACAATAAGGCAGATAATAGGTGTACTGTCAGGATCGGGCTTAGGCCCCGCCCCCGTGATGCATCTCGCGACGTCACAGCAACCCACATGCAGGCACCGCGCTGCCAAAAAGGAAAACAGCAGGACGACACGGGCAACCTACGGCGCATGCTGGCTACACGCAGACACCGCTCGGACACAATCAAACAAGGGGTTAATTCTCTTAATTATTCCTCAGCTGCTGTGCACCCCGCCCTTGCCTATCAGTGGACAGCCGATGTCTGATTGCATTCATTACGCTGCAGCTGTGTGCTTTCCTACCATTGGCTGCCTGCCCTTTAAGTACTCAGCCAGCCCTGCTACAAACTGGCTGAGCATAAACTTTGGTTTATGTGTCTTGTGCTCCCTCAAGCTACTCGTTGGTTGTGCCTTATCTTGTCTTCCTGTGACCTCAGCTCGTACTTGGACTCCTGACATCTCGGCTCCCTTAACTTCGGTTCGCTTCTGGACTTCCACTCTCTCCTCGACCACGGCTACGGATACATGACAATTCTACACTCTCCAACCCCAGACTACGGCAAGTACCTTCTACCTACCTGACCTCTCCTACCCTGACCCGGCTATATCACCTCCACTCTGCACACCGGACATGGCTGCTCGGTTGTTGGTCGGTGGCTATCAACATCCCCACCTCAACCTCGCGGTCCCACCTTGTTTGTGGTGAGAACTTGTCACATGTACACAATGTATATGATAAGAGAGCGGAACATTCACTAACAAAGGCCAGGAAAATAGTAATATATAGGGCAAAATTGCACCCCTCCTATAATTCAAAACGGGAACCAAATGTGACGTATACCCTACAGAGGGAATAGAAATAATACAAAATGATAAAATAAAAGGATACGGGTATAATATATGCGATCAGCGCCACTTGTGTATAGTAGTATAGTATAGTACCCCCTATTATGCAGTGTCATATTTAACATGCTACATCATGCAATCTAGGGATCACGTAAAGATAAAGATATATATATATTATTTATATATATATATATATATATATATATATGAAAGAAAAAAGAAAAGAAAACAGGCGCACACCTAGTGCATTAAAGTTTAACAATAATTTTATGGAACATTTAAAACCAGACAAATGCCCACTCACAAGTAAAGCGTTATTTGAAAGCAGTTATGAGATTGGCCCTCATAAGCCAGTGGTGCCGTTCGAGCCTGTAATGGTGTCCTCTCGTGCGCGGTCTCCTTCTACCGGAAGTGACGCTCACCCGGTCTGGTGTCCCGCACAAAACGGAAGTCCCTCCAGGAAACCGAGGCCTCTCCTGACTGCCTCTAGCTGCTGCACCACCAATCAAGCCAAACGATGTGTCCACTGATCTGCTTTGCTGAGCCTCCCACAAGCTGCGTTCCTCTCAGTCTGCTCTCAGTGGGACAAATGTCTGCTCTGCTCTAGCCACGCCCTACGCGTTTCGTCATCGATGATGACTTCTTCAGGGGATACCCATTGGTTGTATCCCCACAGTATTTATAGTGAGGTTCATTTGCAAACATAATTAAAAACAATTAATCAATTACAACATTAATAAAACACTTTAAACTAGTCCATTGGTACAATTACTAATACTACACTGATCACAATGGACAAGTTCTAAGGACCACACTGTACTATTGGAGAATTTTATAGCTCATAAGATGTTAACAAATATATATGGGTAGAAAAAATGAATATTGTACTGAAACTACCTATTTGTGCAATAGAGATAATTGATAAATGTATTAAATCAACATGTAGTGCCATATAGATGTGTGGCTACTAATTGAATTACCAAGTACTTACTAGTTGGATAGAGTTAACCATACTTCATGACAATAGATGACAATTAGTTGTGATTCTATTCACAAAACATGATTGGCAATTTGGAACAAGATTTAATTGAGAGATCCCAAGAATTGGAGAATACTATCAAAACTGAATACCATCAATTAACCCCTTTATAGTATGTTCAGCAAACAATGTGCTACATAAATTAAACAAATCAGGTCTTAGGGCATGGTATAATACCTGTTGAATGATCCATCTGTGATTGATTGCAATTGGAGTCAGAGGTGGAGCAAAGAAGATGGTTTAAGCAAGAACAGAAGAATGCTCAGAAAGGCTAGCACCCCTAGAACCCCTATTTTCTATCACATTCCTAAATTGCACAAAGATATAGTTAAACCACCTGGGAGGCCTATTGTGTCGGGGATTGGCTCAATGACATCCAACGTGTCCCAATATGTGGATTATTATTTACAACCCCATGTCATCAAATTGCGTTCTTACATACGGGACACGTTGCATGTCATTGACTCCATCTCTGACATCAAGTGGAAGGATACCTATCACTGGGCTACATGTGATGTATCCTCACTTTACACCTGTATTGAGCACTTAAAAGGTATCGAGGCAATTAGTCACTTTTTAGAGTCAGATCCCGAGTTGCACTCTTCACACAGGCTTTTCCTATTAGCATGCATTAAATTTATGTTGAATCACAATTATTTTCTATTTGGAAACACGTATTATTTGCAAATCTGTGGAACGGCCATGGGGGCCAAATTTGCTCCCAGCTATGCTAACCTCTACATGGGACTGTGGGAGAGTACACATGTTTGGGGGAACGCTGCGCTGGGGGCGGGTTTGGTCTACTATGGCCGCTTCATAGATGATATCCTTATTATTTGGGATGGTGAGAGGGGGTCCCTGGAGGAGATTTTGGAAGCCTTTAATGATAACAATATGGGGTTAAAATTCACATATATTACACACCCAGATACCATAGTATTTTTGGATTTAGAACTATTTGTGGGTCCTCAAGATGTCATTCATACCAAAACACACTTTAAAACAGTGGCTGCGAACAGCTACCTACAATATGGTAGCAATCATTATAAAAAATGGTTAGACAATGTGCCAAAAAGTCAGTTCTACAGATTAAGACGCAACTGTTCAATGGACATAGACTTTTATACCCAGGGTACAGATCTTTCAATGAAGTTCCAGGAAAAAGGCTATGATATGGCAGTTGTTAACAAATCGTTTTCAGATGCCAGTTTACTGGATCGCGCGTCTTTATTGGAGAAATCCAAAAGTAAAACAATATCAAAAAATAAGGTTAACTCTACAGGTTCTGTACCTCAGTTTATTACACAGTTCAATCAGTCTGCCAAACAAATTAAGAAAATAATAAATGACCATTGGAACATCTTGGTTAGCGATCCAGAGATTGGTCACCTGTTGCCAACACATGCTCCTGTGATCTTCAGGAAAGCAAGGAGTATAAAAACAATAATTGCTCCGAGCAAATTAAAAACATCTAAGCTAGTCAACAATTGTAGAGTGGATGGATCTGTTCCCATTAGGGTTAAGGGAAACTTTGGATGCGGGAGAAGTAGATGCTTAACGTGCAAACATTTGATAAAAACCAATAAATTTAAATCTTATTCCAATGGGACATCACATGATATAGCAGAATATATCAACTGCCTTAGTGACTATGTGATCTATCTTATATCATGTGAGTGCGGTCTACAATATGTAGGCCGCACATCAAGAGCCCTAAGCACGAGGTTTTTAGAGCATCGAAGAAATATAATCAATGGGTGTCTAACACACAATCTCTCCCGCCACTATTGTAATGAACATTCGAAAGATCCTAGGTCCTTACGAGTTATGGGCATCGAGTTCATTCCCCCTACATTTATGAGTGGTGATCGTTTCAAAAGATTGTGTATGAGGGAGACCTATTGGATGTATATTCTAGATACTTTGCACCCAAGTGGACATAATGATCACATAGACATTAGCACCATAGTGTGATCACTCCAGGTGGGTGATCCTTCGGAGGTCTGGTTTGAGTGCTTCGGCACTCCCTCTGAACTATGGTGACATGTCAACTCTCTAAAATATTCATCCTTCACAGAATTTTTTGAGGAATTTTTTGAGGCATTTATTGCATTGCATTCCATTATGGCTATATATATTCCCAATAATGCATTGTACTGCGGATGTGTCTGTTTGAGTCCAGAACAGGTCTCAACATATATGTTTACATTTTTATACATTTTACACGTCATTACCAATAGAGGTTATACATTCATTCATATCATTAACTTCACATTTATATTTCATTATTAAAATATT